>NC_135558.1:20225370-20232870 GCF_964340395.1 Glandiceps talaboti | reverse complement strand
GAAACTTAGGAAGTGGGTGCGATCTGTCACTGCTGCCCAGAAGGTGGATAGAGTGAACACCCCCGTGGTATCCGTCACAATCTATCCCAAATCAGACCTCACCGTAGACATGACGGAACCTATCAAGATGATCTTTTATGAAAACAACGTAAGATATATACTATATCATCTAGCACCTATTAATACATCGCTAAGTGTGAGTGTGACAGCTGTATTAGTTGACATTTGAACGACAGAGAGCTTAATACATGCAATGCATACTTCACACATGGTTCTTAATACTTTCCTGGCAAAGTATGTTGACATGTACATCGTTAAATAGATTATATCCATTAGTTTGTTTGTTAATTTAACTGTTTCCCGATAACCCAAACGGCCCTAATTTAAGCAGCCGACGCTAAACCTTTTTTTCTTTTAAAATTGTAAAACTGGTGAGAATTTACTTCTATTTCCGTGTAAACTTAAATTAACATTACAGCTTTTGAGAAGTCTTAACCCATAGTATTTCAAATGTTTTCATTGTGCCCATCGATTGCTGAATAATACATACCTAAATTTCGTAAACAGAGAGATGATAGTTCATTGTAATAACTCTAGGCTATTTATCTCTGTCAAATGGCTGAAATCTAATTAGTATTTAAACGTACACTCTTATATCATTATCTTTCTAATTATTGAAATTACTTTTTTTATGACTTTTTTGAACTATTAGACCCAGTGTACAGCGAAAGCACTTCTGTTTATATAGGTTACCATAACAACAAAAAATATATTGTACATGTCGTTTCCAAAGGTTGAATTGTTATACGATATTTTTTTTAAATAGAAAATTTCATCAGAATAATTGTACGAATTAAATTCGAAAAGATCACCAGGCATGCGCAGTACATAGTACACGCATCAATTTGTTAAACGTTGGAAATGATCTCAGATCAAAATGTTGCTAGTATGTCCTATGCAAAAACACTTGAATTCAAATAGACACGTAAAATATTAAGAAATTACTGGTAATTGCGTATGTGGAGAGGTTTTGAATTTCACTTCTTCGGAGACCTAAAATTAAAATTTCAATGTTATGGAATGGACGTGAAAATAAGCATATTATGCCAATATTTCGGATGAAGCCAGCCGAAACAATGTACGTACTTGCTACTATAATTATATGAATTGAAAAGCATCTTTAGATGGATGCTTCGTTGGAGAAACACAATACACCATCGTAGGCGATTAGAATAATGTTTTTAATTAAGAAAGAATTTAATTCCACTAAGCTGTAATTGATAGTCTACGATGTGTCTTGCTGGAGCTGAGAGTATGTTTTATTAGTAAACATGTCAGAGGTCATATCAACAGGAATCGTTGATGAAATAACACAATAGAATGAATCAACAGAGATATAACACATCATACCTTACTACAATCTATCTAAGGGAGCCTTCAGTAATTACAAGAGGGGGGCTGGGAATTAGAGAGGGTCGCTGTTTAGAAATCGGTTCTCGGGGGAATGGCCATATTTAGAAAATGGTATTTTGGTATTAATTCCTTTAAATCATTGATGCTGAGGACTAGTATCCTTTTCGAATTCTGACAGCATTTAATCCATGTTTTTGAAACATTTTAACGGGGGGGGGGGGTCATATTTTAGAGAAAGGAAATTGAGGGAGGGTCACTTTTTAGCACCACAGAATAGGGTGAGGCGTTACATTTTACGCAATAGCCCTTTGTAATTACTTAAGGCTCGAATAATCGATTACGTGAGAATGGTTTGATGGTTTGTACAAATAGTCATATGAATCTGGAATCTGGGAAATGACCTAGCCAAATTTAAAAAAAAAATAATTATAGGAGTATATATTTCATATTAATATTGTACATATAACATACTTATCAAGAACTCAAATACTTTTATATAAAATCAGCTGATTTAATAGTCTACTCACTAAAATAATCCTTAGGCTTAAAAAAATAATTGTTTGATTCCGGTTACCCGACCCCACCTAGCTTTCCATTACCGACCCT
Organism: Glandiceps talaboti; assembly: GCF_964340395.1. Classification (NCBI taxonomy): domain Eukaryota; kingdom Metazoa; phylum Hemichordata; class Enteropneusta; family Spengelidae; genus Glandiceps; species Glandiceps talaboti. The sequence goes on along the minus strand of NC_135558.1, from coordinate 20,230,851 downwards.
AAACTTTTTTATGTGTGTTCGAGAAAAAAATATTCAAAAATTGTGGAGTCTCATGAGGAATAGTGGATGCAGAAACCGACATCAACTTAAACGGATACTCTAAAACGGTTCTTCCAATCTTTAACAGCTGTACATCTGATAGTCAACATTCCGACACTGAAACTTTTGTGTTGTTTCCAATATCCAGTGTAATTCATTGTACTTTCTTCAGTTTACCACCTTTAGTATATCAACTAGTTTGTGTTGCTGTATCATTAGTTTTAGCGTTACTACAAAACCAGAGTGAGTATAGAGTTTCAATTAGTAGCATGGTGTTTATGTGTTTCGCATAACGTTTTTTGTTACATTTACATAAAACAAAATATAGACACTCATAAAATGATATATTTTGTCTCACTGTGAACACAAATCAAAGTCATTGTGATATAGAACAAGAAAGAGATTCAAACACAAATCTGTTTATTATTGTTCATTGAGATAAAATGTGCCTTTTCATGTGTGTGTTATCAATGTTGGTATGTTGTTTGTGTACTTTCCAATAAAAACATTTTATGAGATGTAAAAATCACCATGCCACCTCATTGAAATTCCATAGTCGGTCTGGTTTGGTAGTAAGGCCTACACAAATAGTTTGGTTCCTGTTACCCGATCCTAAACTTTTTTTGTACGTATTTGAGAAAAAAATCTAAATTGCGAATATTGTGAAGTTTCGCAAGAAATAATGGATGCGGAAACTGACAACTTAAAAGGCAATATAAAACTGTTCTTCCAATCTGTAATGGCTATACATCTGATGAGAAGAAACTAATAACACAGAGACCGTATGGAAAACAACGGAAAACATAACTACCTGAACTAGACACTCACATATGAAAAAAAATCTCCCTACCCCACCTGTTCTAAAATTGAGCGTAATCGGAACCACATAATTGCTTTTGTTAGGCCTAAATAGCAACAAATGTTTACTTGAACTAAATGATGTTTGGCTTCTGCAGATCGGTTACTCTCCCCGCTGCTCTTTTATCGACCAAGATGCAATATATGGGTATGTTTATTCAGATATTTCTCTCCTTATAAATTCAATTATATATGTGTTAATACCGCGTTGCCCCTGACAACCGATCAGAGTGTCCTGGTTTGAGTGCGAATGTGGGTGTATAAGAGATAAAATAAGAGATTGTGAAGCAGTTGTATAATGAATATCATCAAGTCATCACCACAAAAGGCGTCGTATTACTCGCCTAGTTGTATATATAGCCTTTATATATCTGATAACATGATGTATCTGACTTTAAACAGAATTTTTAACGCATTAATAATGATAATATGAATTAGTAGAATAATAGATGTTATTTTATTTATAATGTAGACACTACAGGTAGAATCGTATAATTACATTTACTCAACACCAGTACAAGTCACAACTCCAATATAATAATTATATCTTTACAACATTTTCTTTCAAGTTTGTGGCAAACTGATGGCTGTACGCTGGCTGCTGATGGGGAAGACAGGTCCGGGAGATTTGTTGAATGTCTTTGCGATCATCTGACAACTTCTGCTGTGATAATGACCTTGGGTGTTGAACCATTGGTATGTTACTAGTATATAGGAACTGGTATTTTTTTGTACATGTTTCTTTGTCGTTATGCCATGCACGAGTCATTTAGAGCAAAAATATGGAATATATTCTCTGGTCGATCTACGTCACGACAATTCGTGTCTACATCACTGGGTCTGCTGTGTTCGAAATATGAGTCAAAAACGTTCAAAATTGCCTTTACTTCCCCCGATTTTTCTTTGATATTACTGGCGCTGGTATAATTATGTTATTCTCCAATATCTTTCTTCATTCAGCAAAGGAAACTATGAGTGACCTAAGGGTTTGTCACTACGAGTCGATTGACACACCCTTAGGTCACTCATATTTTCTTTTGCTGAATGAAGAAAGATATTGGTGAAAAGCATCTAATTGTACAACGATACACGTCAACACATATTAACCTTTGTGTTATCATTTACAGCCATTCAAAGAATATGCAGAGAAGATAGTCTTTACTATGGTCTGTATCTTATCAACTATACTTACTTTCACCAGCATTTTTGTAATTCTGTTCGCAAGGTGAGACTACTAAATTTGAATATATATCTTGTATTCCTATTGGTATGAGCAGCTAATGTTTTGATTTTAAACATGATAACTGTCACAAAGTGGTGATATGCTTAGTAAAGTTTATTGGCCGATATCAGTGACGTGGTCCCAGTTGTTGACAAGTTAGGTGTTTACTCGCATATAATATGAGTTCTCTCGCAATGAGATTATTCACTACCCCTTTGTGTTATTGAATCGATTATTTTTATCACAGCTAGAAATGGATCAAATGATAAGTTATCAGTTGCATGTATCAAATATTATTCCATTGATAGGATGATTTGTCCATCTTTACATATTTCCCATTACAGATTGACTGAAGACCACTATTATGTGTTGATACAGATGTTAACATCCATGTCCTGTTTTCCCATAATGGTTGCCATAGGAACTAATATGGTCAACAGTGCCAGGGTAAAGAAAAACTTCATAACGATAGCACAAACGATATGTGAATAGCAAAGTTATGAGTTGGGGTTTGTTTATGTATGTATGTATGTATGTATGTATGTATGTATGTATGTGTGTGTGTGTGTGTGTATAATTATTAGTGGTAGGCGTCTGTGAATATCTTTGACGATCATAAAATTCTTCATCTCATTGTTCTTTAAAATACAGTATTGATTATGGCGACATCGTAGCACAATCATATGCTTGGTTTATAAAGTAACAGCCTATACCAATAAAGACTTGTTGTTTTCGTTTTACAGTTCTCCTGTCAACTGACGGCCATCATAACTTATTTCGTAATGCTGAGTAACTGTGCTTGGATGATGAACATATGTATTCAGTTACTGCTACGAAGTAGATTTCTGATAACCCGGCGTTTCGTGGCAAGGTAGGTACTGTGGAGATAGAATATGATTTGATCAGTATGTTACAAGTAGTTGATGGTAATATCATGATATGAACGTTATGAGCGTTCCATGGTGGACAGATGATTGTCGAATGGATGGATGGAGTGGAAGGCCATAGTGTATGATGGAGAGAGGTGTTTTCAAATAAATAGGAAAACATTTATTTTAGTGAAGTGATAGTGAACATCGAAATGTAATCTCTTTATTAAAAACATACCAACGCGTATACAACCAGATTACTTAAAACAACCAACATCAGAATACGTCAGTGTGTTTACACAATATTATGAGATGCCCTTACACTACGTCAGTATGTTTAAGCAATATTATGACATGCCCTTACACTACGTCAGTATGTTTACACAATATTATGAAATGCCCTTACACTACGTCAGTATGTTTACACAATATTATGACATGCCCTTACACTACGTCAGTATGTTTACACAATATTATGACATGCCCTTACACTACGTCAGTATGTTTACACAATATTATGACATGCCCTTACACTACTTCAGTATGTTTACACAATATTATGACATGCCCTTACACCATGAATAATAGAATGTAACAAGATAATGATGCTGTACAATTGTTAGTTACCTTGGTAATCATTTGTTCGATTACTAGAGTTCTGTATCCTGTCTGTGGATGGTTGTTACCCATGGTGATAGTGTCTGCCTGTATCCATGACAACTTGAATATCTCTGTAGAGGATGAAAGGTAGGTCTGCTTTTGTTTGTTTATTTATTCATTTATTTATCTGTGTGTTTGTTTATTTATTTATTTATTTATTTATTTATTTATTTATTTATTTATTTATTTATTTATTAAGCCTTCACAAGAAGAGCAACCAACAATGAAAAAAAAGAAAACATGATACATGTACATATGTACATTACAATCATACAAGCTTTTGAGTTTATCTTTAAATTTACCTAGAGAAGATTCCTATGCTATGTCATTGCATTGATATCTTTAGTGTCACCTTACAATGTTGAAAATGTCCACAAGACTATTTTGTTAGCTTCAAAATAATGAAAATTCACCTGTCTTGGTAAACCACTGTAGTGAACTAAACATTTGTTCTAAAGATAAACTTGAAAATTGTTACCTGAAATTTCCGACGTTTAATACCATTACTATTATTGTTATTGTTACATACCTAGTTGTTTAATACCATTACTATTGTTATTGTTACACACCTAGTTGTTTAATACCATTACTGTTGTTATTGTTACATACCTAGTTGTTTAATACCATTACTATTGTTATTGTTACACACCTAGTTGTTTAGTACCATTACTATTGTTATTGTTACATACCTAGTTGTTTAATACCATTACTATTGTTATTGTTACATACCTAGTTGTTTAATACCATTACTATTGTTATTGTTACACACCTAGTTGTTTAATACCATTACTATTGTTATTGTTACATACCTAGTTGTTTAATACCATTACTATTGTTATTGTTACACACCTAGTTGTTTAATACCATTACTATTGTTATTGTTACATACATAGTTGTTTAATACCATTACTATTGTTATTGTTACATACCTAGTTGTTTAATACCATTACTATTGTTATTGTTACATACATACTTGTTTAATACCATTACTATTGTTATTGTTACATACATACTTGTTTAATACCGTTACTATTGTTATTGTTACATACCTAGTTGTTTAGTACCATTACTATTGTTATTGTTACATACCTAGTTGTTTAATACCATTACTATTGTTATTGTTACATACATACTTGTTTAATACCGTTACTATTGTTATTGTTACATACCTAGTTGTTTAATACCGTTACTATTGTTATTGTTACATACCTAGTTGTTTAGTACCATTACTATTGTTATTGTTACATACCTAGTTGTTTAATACCATTACTATTGTTATTGTTACATACATACTTGTTTAATACCGTTACTATTGTTATTGTTACATACCTAGTTGTTTAATACCATTACTATTGTTATTGTTACATACCTAGTTGTTTAGTACCATTACTATTGTTATTGTTACACACCTAGTTGTTTAATACCATTACTATTGTTACATACCTAGTTGTTTAATACCATTACTATTGTTATTGTTACATACCTAGTTGTTTAATACCGTTACTATTGTTATTGTTACATACCTAGTTGTTTAATACCGTTACTATTGTTATTGTTACATACCTAGTTGTTTAGTACCATTACTATTGTTATTGTTACATACCTAGTTGTTTAATACCATTACTATTGTTATTGTTACATACATACTTGTTTAATACCATTAATATTGTTATTGTTACATACCTAGTTGTTTAATACCATTATTATTGTTACACACCTAGTTGTTTAATACCATTACTATTGTCATTGTTACATACCTAGTTGTGTAATAACATTACTATTGTTATTGTTACATACCTAGTTGTTTAATACCAAAGTCGATGACACTACTAT